>NC_090182.1:24390273-24395273 GCF_024679245.1 Pseudorasbora parva
AAGGCAGCATTTTGCAGGTCTCGGACGCAGTCACTGTGAGCATTTGGAACTAACAAAAAAAACAACCCAGGCTCATTGGAAATAGGTGACTCTGCCTACATTTTTGCAACACCCGAAATATGTACCTCCAGGTACGTTTACCTGCACTTTTTGGGTGAAACGTCCACCGGAGGCGCTAAGTGGTAATATTTTTTTCTCCATTCAAGATGCGCAACATGACATCATGACTTTGCGTAAACATACACACGCCAACCTGATTTCACAGAATGAATATTTATAGCCAAATTTTATATTTTGGAGCAAATGCTGTCAAAGCTGACGGGATATTTGTACTTTCTGAATAAATTATACATACAGTCGTATCTGCCTGTTATATCCTGTTTTTTATAAAACACAAGTGGGTAGGTTTAGGGAAGGGATCGAGTTACGTGTTCAAAGTGTGTCTGAATATGTGTGTGTGTGTCCACAAGGTAAATGGATTTATAAACATACTAAATTGATTTTTGAAAATTTAAAAATGCAGAATGTTTCTTGTGATGGGTAGGTTTAGTTGCTGTGTGTGTGTGTGTGTGTGTGTGTGTGTGTGTGTGATGGGTAGGTTGAGGGGCTGTATGTGTGTGTGTGTGTGTGTGTGTGATGGGTAGGTTTAGGGGCAGGGGCAGTGTAGGTGGATAGAATGTAACGGCGTTGATAAACACGCTAAAAAGCGATTATGCGTCTTGATAGCAATTGTGCCTCCGGTGTACGTTTCACCCAAAAAGTGCAGGTAAACGTACCTGGAGGTACATATTTCAGGTGTTGCAAAAATGTAGGCCGAGTCGCGTATTTTGACGAGCCTGGGTTGCAAAAAACAGATACAAAACAAACTCAAACACACACACACACACACACACACACACACACACACACACACACACACACACACACACACACACACACACACACACACACACACACACACACACACACACACACACACACACACACACACACACACACACACACACACACACACACACACACACACACATACACACGCACACACACACACACACACACACACACACACACATGCTTGGTCTATGTGATTTACAGAGTTTTAGTAACACCTGCTCAGGTATTAGAGCCCAGGTTGCTCTGATTGTGACCTTCAGTTCTTCTGCATTGTTGGGTCTGGCATATCGCATCTTCCTCTTGACAATACCCATAGATTTTCTATGGGGTTAAGGTCAGACGAGTTTGCTGGCCAATTAAGAACAGGGATACCATGGTCCTTAAACCAGGTACTGGTTGCTTTGGCACTCTGTGCAGGTGCCAAGTCCTGTTGAAAAATAAAATCTGCATCTCCATAAAGTTGGTCAGCAGCAGGAAGCATGAAGTGCTCTAAAGCTTCCTGGTATACGGCTGCGTTGACCTTGGACAGCAGAAAACACAGTGGATCAATACCAGCAAATGACATGGAACCCCAAACCATCACTGACTGTGGAAACTTTACACTGGACTTCAAGCAATGCGGATTGTGTGCCTCTTCTCTCTTCCTCCAGACTCTGGGACCCTGATTTCCAAAGGAAATGCAAAATTTACTTGCATTGGAGAACATAACTTTGGACCACTCAGCAGTCCTTTTTGTCTTTAGAACAGGCGAGACGCTATTGACGCTGTCTGCTGTTCAAGAATGGCTTGACACAAGAATGCGACAGCTGAAACCCATGTCTTGCATACGTCTGTGCATTGTGGTTCTTGAAGCACTGACTCCAGCTACAGTCCACTCTTTGTGGTTCACATTTTTGAATGTTTTTTTTTCTTTCACAATCCTCTCCAGGGTATGATTATCCCTATTGCTTGTACACTTTTTTCTACCACATCTTTTCCTTACCTTCGCCTCTCTATTAATGTGCTTGGACACAGTGCTCTTAGAGCAGCCAGCCTATTTTGCAATGACCTTTTGTGTCGTACCCTCCTTGTGCAAGGTGTCAATGGTTGTCTTTTGGACAACTGTCAAGTCAGCAGTCTTCCCCATGATAATGTAGCCTACAGAACTAGATTGAGAGACCATTTAAAGGCCTTTGGAGGTGTTTTGAATTAATTAGCTGATTAGAGTGTGGCACCATGTGCCTTCAATATTGAACCTTTTCACAATATTCCAATTTTTGAGATACTGAATTTTCCTTAGTTGTCAGTTATAATCATCAAAATGAAAAGAAATAAATAAATGTGCATTTTTCATCTTTCTGTAAAACTTGTTCTGTGACATTATAGGCTGTAATGTTTGTAATGATTATTATATAATATAGTGATAATATATATATATATATATATATATATATATATATATATATATATATATATATATATATATATATATATATATATATATATATATATATATATATATATATATTATGTTATTATAAATGCAGGCCATGTGAGATGTTCACATAACTTTCATGTTCATCAAATCACTCTGTCACCAGTCTTGCTGTGTGGTTATTTATCATCATTTATCAACATTATCATCCTGATACTCTGCCCTACTTTTTTGGGTACAATGTTTGAACCATTAGGTGCCAATTGTCCTCTATAATGGTTCGGTAATGGAAGTATTGAGCCCATCAAGCACATGATATTGCAACTGATTCAGTTTCTTCAAGCTTCACTCTGGGCACGCCACAGACAGGGTGGTAAGCTTCGTTGGGGCTTCTCCACACTGTAACTCTCCTGGATGTGGGAAAGACAGCGGAGGTGGACTCAGCAGAGAACAATGTTTCACATTGTCCACAGTCCAAGATTTCCTCTGCTGGCACCACTGAAATCGATAGTTTGGGATTGGCACGAGTGACCAAAGGTTTGGCTATAGCAGCTCAACCATGAATATTGATGTAACGCAGTTCGTAGATGGGAAGGAAGGAGGCGGGAACCGGCGAACGTTCAAAAACATTTATTCAAAATAAATAAACAAAATGAAAGTAAAACCGCGGGCAGCCCCTCACGGACGACTGCCCGCAAACACACAAAATAAAACGTGGGCAGCCCCTCACGGACTACTGCCCACAAACACATAATAACACATAAACATAACATAACATAAGTCAGGCCTGGTCCTCTCTCGTCTTCCGCAGCCCTTGCTCCTCCTTATATGCTCCCGTCACATGGCCGCAAGACGAGACCGGTGTGCCACGCAGCTGGCACTCGTGAACATTAATCACCGGCCCGCTCTCGCGGTCCCTCGCCCCGCTGCCAGTCACACCACAATTGACTCTATGGAGCTCTTGACGAATAGTTTAGGTGGAAACAGAGTTGAGGTGCCTATTTAATTCAGCAGTGAGTTGGGCAGCTGTGGTATTATGTGTTTTAGATTGCATTTTTCTCCTTGTCAGTTACTCCTGTTGGATGTGATTTGTCTTTTGTGGTGGTATGCAGACATTACCCTGAATACAATAGTTTGCCATACACCACAAAGACTTGCTGTCCTGGTTACAGGATCTTGACGGGGATGGCATGGGCAAAAAACGCAAGCTCATAATGCTCATCACGTCAATAATATCATGTCACAAAGTGGGCCAATTAAATATGGTCGCAAGTTCCATCATTACCAATGGAGATATATGGAACTTGCGGCCACAGTTGTCTAACGATGCTTTTGGGAAATGCACCCCTGGTCGGAACTCAGAATGTGCACCTGGAAAATAACTAAAGTAAGGAGGAGCGGGTTGGTGACCACCTCAGGGCATCCAGTGGGGAGACTTCAGAAGGGGAAGCGGGTGAACTTCTAAATCAACACAAATTAAAATTATGGATAAGAAAAATGGTCTAAGCCACCAGGAGCCTAGATTAGGAAAATGAACAGGGTAAATGTGTAAAGGTAACCTATGTATGCAGAATTAACTCTTATCCGATATTATATAATATTATCCGTAATGAAAAATAATATCACTTATGTTATGCTATGTTGCTTGCTGCTATTACACATAGGGCAATACATTTTCTTTTTCTGTTCAACTAGCTTACATAACCAGACAGAAAAATATGATTTTGTAACCACATAATGTGTTTGTTTTTTAAAACAAACGTAATATCACTTACCTTATAAATGTTTTTTAACATACAGTCGTTTTAGGTCATCTGCCAATTTGTAATCATTTAAATAAATACATTTATATAAAATTGTGAAAAATAATTAATTAATGGTGATAAGTAAAAGATTGCAACCATCTACTGGAAAACAAACACTTAAAGTTAAAATAACATTAATTTTAAACTACAACCACTAGATGGCAGCAGAGGTTTACTCAATGGCATACAATTCCCAAGTTTTTTCATTTAGAAGAAATATGTAATGTTTAGACATTATACAATTATTATTATCACATTTAACATTATAATTTTTGTATACTATAGTATCATATTTGTAAAATTATGTCACAACAAAACCTGAAAGTTATGTGTGTGTGTTTTTTTATTTGTTCCCTAGTGTGGAATAGAAGGGGTGATTTGCCCAGGACGGCATATGAGCTAGAACCAGGCCACTCATGTATAGGCGTGAAACCTCCAACACTATATTGGCCAAAGTTTCAGTTTCATTGTCCACCCCCTGTATATGCAGGCAGCCCTAACAACCCCTATCAGGCTAATTGAGACATATTTGCTCAACAGTTGTGTGTTCTCATGCTGCCAGCAGATGTCCCCTGGTACAGGGTTTCGCAATGTTTGACAGGCCGGCTATTCACCTGTCAGTCAGAGCAGGATTTAGCTGTGCTCCCCCTTCATTTGTACCCTCACGGTGAGCCAGCTATCAAGAACCTCTCTTTTTAAAACTTTGTTTGGAGAAGTGAGACCACATGTGTCTCTGCGCTACTGACAAACTATGTGCAAGTGGTGACTGAGCCATCATGACAAAGACATTACCCAAAAGCCCCCATACTTTATATCCGACAGCCAATGTCATCATGATGTGTTTCAAAGCAGCTGTCTCTCTTATTCCACTGACATGACTATGGTGA